>NW_028181372.1:262500-272722 GCF_964211825.1 Aythya ferina
AAAACCAATGGAAACCCAAAAAAAAAAATAAACGGAGACCTCAAAACACGTCAAAAACACCCCAAAAAAGAATGGGATAACCCCCCAAAACGAAAGAAAACCCCCAAAAAATAGATCCACCCCAAAAACAGCCTAAACCTACTGAAGTTCTCCAAAAACCACAATTTACACTTTTCCACCACCATGACAACAGAAAACCCAACAAAACCCAACAGAGACCCCAAAACATGTCAAAAACACCCCAAAAAAGAACGGGATCACCCCCAAAACTGGAAGAAAATTCCCCCCCAAAAAATTTACAATTTTCACCATGATGACCAACATGAACCAAACGAAAACCCAAAAGGAGACACCAAAACACGTCAAAAACACCCCAAAAAAGAAAGGGATCACCCATAAACTGGAAGAAAATCCCCAAAAAGCACAGATCCAATCCCAAAACCAGCCTAAACCTACCTGATGTTCTCCAAAACCCACAAATTTACCCTTTTCCACCATGATGACCATGGAAAACCCAACGAAACCCAATGGAGACAAAAAACATGTCAAAAAAAAAAACAAAAAAAAGAACAGGATCTCCCCCAAAAACAGAAGAAAAACCCAAATGCCATAGATCCACCCCAAAAGTCCCCCTAAACCTACCTGAAGTTCTCGAAAACCCACAATTTACCCTTTTCCACCAAGATGCCAACAGAAAACCCAACAAAACCCAACAGAGACATCAAAACATGTCAAAAACACCCCAAAAAAGAACGGGATAACCCCCAAAACTGGAAGAAAATTCCCAAAAAGCATGGATCCAATCCCAAAACCACCCTAAACCTACCTGATCTTCTCCAAATCCCAAAGTCCACTCCCAACCACCATAAAACCCATTAGGAACTCAACAAAACGCAACAGAAACCCCAAAACACCTCAAAAACACCCCAAAAGCAAACCGGATCAGAAGAAAATACGTGATTTAACCCCAAGGAAACCCTTAAACCTACCTGATCTTCTCCAAATCCCAAAATCCACTCCCACCCACCATAAAACCCATTAGGAACTCAACAAAACGCAACAGAAACCCCAAAACACGTCAAAAACACCCCAAAAAAGAACTGGATCAGAAGAAAAAAAAAAACAAAACTATGCATTTCCCTCCCAAATCACCCTAAACTCACCTGATCTTCTTCAAAACCCACAATCCACTCCCATTTAGCTTAACGACCAACGAGAACCCAACAAAACCCAACGGAGACCCCAAAAACGTCAAAAACACCCCAAAAAAGAACTGGTTCAACCCCAACAACGAAAGAAAACCCCAAAAGCCATAGATCCACACCAAAAATCCCCCTAAACCAACCTGAAGTTCTCCAAAACCCACAATTTACACTTTTCCACATTGATGACCATGGAAAACCCAACGAAACCCAACGGAGACCACAAAACACGTCAAAAAAAAAAAAAAATAAAAAAAATAAAAAACAAAAGAAAGGGATCACCCCCAAAATTGGAAGAAAATCCTTCAAAATCATAGATCCACCCCAAAACCACCCTAAACCTACCTGATGATCTCCAAAACCCACAATTTACAATTTTCCAACATGATGACCATGGAAAACCCAACGAAACCCAACGGAGACCCCAAAAGAAGTCAAAAACACCCAAAACAAGAACGGGATAAACCCTAAAAACGAAAGAAAACCCCAAAAGCCATAGATCCACACCAAAAGTCCCCCTAAACCTACCTGATGTTCTCCAAAAGCCACAATTTACACTTTTTCACCAGGATGACCAACATGAACCAAACGAAAACCCAAAACGAGACACCAAAACACGTCAAAAACACCCCAAAAATAAAGGGATCACCCATAAACTGGAAGAAAATCCCCAAAAAGCACGGATCCAATCCCAAAACCACCCTAAACCTACCTGATGTTCTCCAAAACCCACAATTTACCATTTTCCACCACGATGACCAACGAGTACACAACAAAACCCAACGGAGACCCCCAAACACCTCAAAAACTTCCCAAAAAAGAACGGGACCACCCCAAGAAACAGAAGAAAACACCAAAAAACATGACTCTGCCCCAAAAGTCCCCCTAAACCTACCTGATGTTCTCCAAAAGCCACAATTTACACTTTTTCACCATGATGACCAACAAGAACCCAACTAAAACCCAACGGAGACCCCAAAACACGTCATAAACACCCCAAAAAAGAACAGGATCACCCAAAAAAAAACAGAAGAAAAGACCAAATACCATGAATCCACCCCAAAATTCCCCTAAACCTACCTGAAGTTCTCCAAAACCCACAATTTACAATTTTCCACCACCATGACCACATAAAACCCAAGGAATACCAACGGAGACCCCAAAACACGTCAAAAACACCCCAAAAAAGAACGGGATCACCCCCAAAAACAAAAGAAAATCCCCCAAAACCATAGATCCAATCCCAAAACCAACCTAAACCTACCTGATGTTCTCCAAAACCAACAATTTACCCTTTTCCACCATGATGACCACGGAAAACGCAACGAAACCCAATGGAGACCCCAAAACACGTCAAAAACACCCCCAAAATGAATTGGATCACCCCCCCCAAAAAAAAAAAAAAAAAAAAAAAAACAGAAGAAAACCCCATATATCATGAATCCACCCCAAAAGTCCCCCTAAACCTACCTGATGTTCTCCAAAACCCACAATTTACACTTTTCCACCATGATGACAACGGAAAACCCAACGAAACCCAACGAAGAACCCAAAACACGTCAGAAACACCCCAAAAATGAATTCGATCACCCCAAAACTGGAACAAAATCCCCCAAAACCATAGATCCACCCCCAAAACACCCTAAATCTACCTGATGTTCTCCAAAACCCACAATTTACACTTTTCCACCATGATGACCACGGAAAACCCAACGAAACCCAACGGAGACCACAAAACACGTCAAAAACACGCCGAAAACCAACTGGATCACTAGAAAAAACAGAAGAAAACCCTAAAAACCATGAATCTGCCCCAAAAGTCCTCATAAACCTACCTGATGTTCTCCAAAACCCACAATTTACACTTTTCCACCATGATGACCACGGAAAACACAACGAAACCCAACGGAGAACCCAAAACACGTCAAAAACACCCCAAACAAGAACAGGATCACCCCCAAAACCAAAGAAAACCCCAAAAAGCACGGATCCAATCCCAAAACCACTCTAAACGTACCTGATGTTCTCCAAATCCAAATGTCCACTCCCAACCACCATAAAACCCATTAGGAACTCAACGAAACCCAACGGAAACCCCAAAACACGTCAAAAACACCCCAAAAAAGAACTGAATCAGAAGAAAAAACACCAAAAACTATGAATTTCCCCGCAAAACCACCCTAAACTCACCTGATCTTCTTCAAAACCCACAATCCACTCCCATTTCCCTTAAGGACCAACTAAAACCCAACGGAGACCCCAAAACAAGTCAAAAACACCCCAAACAAGAACAGGATAACCCCTAAAAAAGAAAGAAAACCCCCAAAAAACATAGATCCACCCCAAAACCACACTAAACCTACCTGATGTTCTCCAAATCCCAAAGTCCACTCCCAACAAACTTAAAACACATTAGGAAATCAACAAAACGCAACGGAAACCCCAAAACACGTCAAAAACACCACAAAAAAAAAAGCGGGATCACCCCCAAAACCGAAAGAAAACCCTAAAAGCCGTTGATCCACCCCAAAAGTCCCCCTAAACCTACCTGATGTTCTCCAATACCCACAATTTACCCGTTTTCACCATGATGAACAACAAGAACCCAACAAAAACCAACGGAGACCCCAAAACACATCAAAAACACCCCAAAAAAGAACTGGATCAGAAGAAAAAAAACCAAAACTATGCATTTCCCTCCCAAATCACCCTAAACTCACCTGATCTTCTTCAAAACCCACAATCCACTCCCATTTAGCTTAACGACCAACGAGAACCCAACAAAACCCAACGGAGACCCCAAAAACGTCAAAAACACCCCAAAAAAGAACTGGTTCAACCCCAACAACGAAAGAAAACCCCAAAAGCCATAGATCCACACCAAAAATCCCCCTAAACCAACCTGAAGTTCTCCAAAACCCACAATTTACACTTTTCCACATTGATGACCATGGAAAACCCAACGAAACCCAACGGAGACCACAAAACACGTCAAAAAAAAAAAAAAATAAAAATAAAAAACAAAAGAAAGGGATCACCCCCAAAATTGGAAGAAAATCCTTCAAAATCATAGATCCACCCCAAAACCACCCTAAACCTACCTGATGTTCTCCAAAACCCACAATTTACAATTTTCCAACATGATGACCATGGAAAACCCAACGAAACCCAACGGAGACCCCAAAAGAAGTCAAAAACACCCAAAACAAGAACGGGATAAACCCTAAAAACGAAAGAAAACCCCAAAAGCCATAGATCCACACCAAAAGTCCCCCTAAACCTACCTGATGTTCTCCAAAAGCCACAATTTACACTTTTTCACCAGGATGACCAACATGAACCAAACGAAAACCCAAAACGAGACACCAAAACACGTCAAAAACACCCCAAAAATAAAGGGATCACCCATAAACTGGAAGAAAATCCCCAAAAAGCACGGATCCAATCCCAAAACCACCCTAAACCTACCTGATGTTCTCCAAAACCCACAATTTACCATTTTCCACCACGATGACCAACGAGTACACAACAAAACCCAACGGAGACCCCCAAACACCTCAAAAACTTCCCAAAAAAGAACGGGACCACCCCAAGAAACAGAAGAAAACACCAAAAAACATGACTCTGCCCCAAAAGTCCCCCTAAACCTACCTGATGTTCTCCAAAAGCCACAATTTACACTTTTTCACCATGATGACCAACAAGAACCCAACTAAAACCCAACGGAGACCCCAAAACACGTCATAAACACCCCAAAAAAGAACAGGATCACCCAAAAAAAAACAGAAGAAAAGACCAAATACCATGAATCCACCCCAAAATTCCCCTAAACCTACCTGAAGTTCTCCAAAACCCACAATTTACAATTTTCCACCACCATGACCACATAAAACCCAAGGAATACCAACGGAGACCCCAAAACACGTCAAAAACACCCCAAAAAAGAACGGGATCACCCCCAAAAACAAAAGAAAATCCCCCAAAACCATAGATCCAATCCCAAAACCAACCTAAACCTACCTGATGTTCTCCAAAACCAACAATTTACCCTTTTCCACCATGATGACCACGGAAAACGCAACGAAACCCAATGGAGACCCCAAAACACGTCAAAAACACCCCCAAAATGAATTGGATCACCCCCCCCCAAAAAAAAAAAAAAAAAAAAAAAAAACAGAAGAAAACCCCATATATCATGAATCCACCCCAAAAGTCCCCCTAAACCTACCTGATGTTCTCCAAAACCCACAATTTACACTTTTCCACCATGATGACAACGGAAAACCCAACGAAACCCAACGAAGAACCCAAAACACGTCAGAAACACCCCAAAAATGAATTCGATCACCCCAAAACTGGAACAAAATCCCCCAAAACCATAGATCCACCCCCAAAACACCCTAAATCTACCTGATGTTCTCCAAAACCCACAATTTACACTTTTCCACCATGATGACCACGGAAAACCCAACGAAACCCAACGGAGACCACAAAACACGTCAAAAACACGCCGAAAACCAACTGGATCACTAGAAAAAACAGAAGAAAACCCTAAAAACCATGAATCTGCCCCAAAAGTCCTCATAAACCTACCTGATGTTCTCCAAAACCCACAATTTACACTTTTCCACCATGATGACCACGGAAAACACAACGAAACCCAACGGAGAACCCAAAACACGTCAAAAACACCCCAAACAAGAACAGGATCACCCCCAAAACCAAAGAAAACCCCAAAAAGCACGGATCCAATCCCAAAACCACTCTAAACGTACCTGATGTTCTCCAAATCCAAATGTCCACTCCCAACCACCATAAAACCCATTAGGAACTCAACGAAACCCAATGGAAACCCCAAAACACGTCAAAAACACCCCAAAAAAGAACTGAATCAGACGAAAAAACACCAAAAACTATGAATTTCCCCGCAAAACCACCCTAAACTCACCTGATCTTCTTCAAAACCCACAATCCACTCCCATTTCCCTTAAGGACCAACTAAAACCCAACGGAGACCCCAAAACAAGTCAAAAACACCCCAAACAAGAACAGGATAACCCCTAAAAAAGAAAGAAAACCCCCAAAAAACATAGATCCACCCCAAAACCACACTAAACCTACCTGATGTTCTCCAAATCCCAAAGTCCACTCCCAACAAACTTAAAACACATTAGGAAATCAACAAAACGCAACGGAAACCCCAAAACACGTCAAAAACACCACAAAAAAAAAAGCGGGATCACCCCCAAAACCGAAAGAAAACCCTAAAAGCCGTTGATCCACCCCAAAAGTCCCCCTAAACCTACCTGATGTTCTCCAATACCCACAATTTACCCGTTTTCACCATGATGAACAACAAGAACCCAACAAAAACCAACGGAGACCCCAAAACACATCAAAAACACCCCAAAAAAGAACTGGATCAGAAGAAAAAAAACCAAAACTATGCATTTCCCTCCCAAATCACCCTAAACTCACCTGATCTTCTTCAAAACCCACAATCCACTCCCATTTAGCTTAACGACCAACGAGAACCCAACAAAACCCAACGGAGACCCCAAAAACGTCAAAAACACCCCAAAAAAGAACTGGTTCAACCCCAACAACGAAAGAAAACCCCAAAAGCCATAGATCCACACCAAAAATCCCCCTAAACCAACCTGAAGTTCTCCAAAACCCACAATTTACACTTTTCCACATTGATGACCATGGAAAACCCAACGAAACCCAACGGAGACCACAAAACACGTCAAAAAAAAAAAAAAATAAAAATAAAAAACAAAAGAAAGGGATCACCCCCAAAATTGGAAGAAAATCCTTCAAAATCATAGATCCACCCCAAAACCACCCTAAACCTACCTGATGTTCTCCAAAACCCACAATTTACAATTTTCCAACATGATGACCATGGAAAACCCAACGAAACCCAACGGAGACCCCAAAAGAAGTCAAAAACACCCAAAACAAGAACGGGATAAACCCTAAAAACGAAAGAAAACCCCAAAAGCCATAGATCCACACCAAAAGTCCCCCTAAACCTACCTGATGTTCTCCAAAAGCCACAATTTACACTTTTTCACCAGGATGACCAACATGAACCAAACGAAAACCCAAAACGAGACACCAAAACACGTCAAAAACACCCCAAAAATAAAGGGATCACCCATAAACTGGAAGAAAATCCCCAAAAAGCACGGATCCAATCCCAAAACCACCCTAAACCTACCTGATGTTCTCCAAAACCCACAATTTACCATTTTCCACCACGATGACCAACGAGTACACAACAAAACCCAACGGAGACCCCCAAACACCTCAAAAACTTCCCAAAAAAGAACGGGACCACCCCAAGAAACAGAAGAAAACACCAAAAAACATGACTCTGCCCCAAAAGTCCCCCTAAACCTACCTGATGTTCTCCAAAAGCCACAATTTACACTTTTTCACCATGATGACCAACAAGAACCCAACTAAAACCCAACGGAGACCCCAAAACACGTCATAAACACCCCAAAAAAGAACAGGATCACCCAAAAAAAAACAGAAGAAAAGACCAAATACCATGAATCCACCCCAAAATTCCCCTAAACCTACCTGAAGTTCTCCAAAACCCACAATTTACAATTTTCCACCACCATGACCACATAAAACCCAAGGAATACCAACGGAGACCCCAAAACACGTCAAAAACACCCCAAAAAAGAACGGGATCACCCCCAAAAACAAAAGAAAATCCCCCAAAACCATAGATCCAATCCCAAAACCAACCTAAACCTACCTGATGTTCTCCAAAACCAACAATTTACCCTTTTCCACCATGATGACCACGGAAAACGCAACGAAACCCAATGGAGACCCCAAAACACGTCAAAAACACCCCCAAAATGAATTGGATCACCCCCCCCAAAAAAAAAAAAAAAAAAAAAAAAAAAAAAAACAGAAGAAAACCCCATATATCATGAATCCAACCCAAAAGTCCCCCTAAACCTACCTGATGTTCTCCAAAACCCACAATTTACACTTTTCCACCATGATGACAACGGAAAACCCAACGAAACCCAACGAAGAACCCAAAACACGTCAGAAACACCCCAAAAATGAATTTGATCACCCCAAAACTGGAACAAAATCCCCCAAAACCATAGATCCACCCCCAAAACACCCTAAATCTACCTGATGTTCTCCAAAACCCACAATTTACATTTTTCCACCATGATGACCACGGAAAACCCAACGAAACCCAACGGAGACCACAAAACACGTCAAAAACACGCCGAAAACCAACTGGATCACTAGAAAAAACAGAAGAAAACCCTAAAAACCATGAATCTGCCCCAAAAGTCCTCATAAACCTACCTGATGTTCTCCAAAACCCACAATTTACACTTTTCCACCATGATGACCACGGAAAACACAACGAAACCCAACGGAGAACCCAAAACACGTCAAAAACACCCCAAACAAGAACAGGATCACCCCCAAAACCAAAGAAAACCCCAAAAAGCACGGATCCAATCCCAAAACCACTCTAAACGTACCTGATGTTCTCCAAATCCAAATGTCCACTCCCAACCACCATAAAACCCATTAGGAACTCAACGAAACACAATGGAAACCCCAAAACACGTCAAAAACACCCCAAAAAAGAACTGAATCAGAAGAAAAAACACCAAAAACTATGAATTTCC
The DNA here is from genome assembly GCF_964211825.1 of Aythya ferina. Lineage (NCBI taxonomy): Eukaryota > Metazoa > Chordata > Aves > Anseriformes > Anatidae > Aythya > Aythya ferina. The sequence continues at coordinate 271,391 of NW_028181372.1, forward strand.
CCGCAAAACCACCCTAAACTCACCTGATCTTCTTCAAAACCCACAATCCACTCCCATTTCCCTTAAGGACCAACTAAATCCCAACGGAGACCCCAAAACAAGTCAAAAACACCCCAAACAAGAACAGGATAACCCCTAAAAAAGAAAGAAAACCCCCAAAAAACATAGATCCACCCCAAAACCACACTAAACCTACCTGATGTTCTCCAAATCCCAAAGTCCACTCCCAACAAACTTAAAACACATTAGGAAATCAACAAAACACAACGGAAACCCCAAAACACATCAAAAACACCACAAAAAAAAAGCGGGATCACCCCCAAAACTGGAAGAAAACCCTAAAAGCCGTTGATCCACACCAAAAGTCCCCCTAAACCTACCTGATGTTCCCCAATACCCACAATTTACCCGTTTTCACCATGATGAACAACAAGAACCCAACAAAAACCAACGGAGACCCCAAAACACATCAAAAACACCCCAAAAAAGAACTGGATCAGAAGAAAAAAAAACAAAACTATGCATTTCCCTCCCAAATCACCCTAAACTCACCTGATCTTCTTCAAAACCCACAATCCACTCCCATTTAGCTTAACGACCAACGAGAACCCAACAAAACCCAACGGAGACCCCAAAAACGTCAAAAACACCCCAAAAAAGAACTGGTTCAACCCCAACAACGAAAGAAAACCCCAAAAGCCATAGATCCACACCAAAAATCCCCCTAAACCAACCTGAAGTTCTCCAAAACCCACAATTTACACTTTTCCACATTGATGACCATGGAAAACCCAACGAAACCCAACGGAGACCACAAAACACGTCAAAAAAAAAAAAAAAAAAAAAAAAAAAAAAAAAAAAAAAAAAGAAAGGGATCACCCCCAAAATTGGAAGAAAATCCTTCAAAATCATAGATCCACCCCAAAACCACCCTAAACCTACCTGATGATCTCCAAAACCCACAATTTACAATTTTCCAACATGATGACCATGGAAAACCCAACGAAACCCAACGGAGACCCCAAAAGAAGTCAAAAACACCCAAAACAAGAACGGGATAAACCCTAAAAACGAAAGAAAACCCCAAAAGCCATAGATCCACACCAAAAGTCCCCCTAAACCTACCTGATGTTCTCCAAAAGCCACAATTTACACTTTTTCACCAGGATGACCAACATGAACCAAACGAAAACCCAAAACGAGACACCAAAACACGTCAAAAACACCCCAAAAATAAAGGGATCACCCATAAACTGGAAGAAAATCCCCAAAAAGCACGGATCCAATCCCAAAACCACCCTAAACCTACCTGATGTTCTCCAAAACCCACAA
>NW_028181371.1:0-5000 GCF_964211825.1 Aythya ferina
GTCCTGCCTCGCTTTGTTTTGCTTGACGTTGTATTCAAGACACCGCTTTTCTTTTCCTGGACCTCTTTTGCTTTGGTTTTTCTCGCCTTTCTTTGTTTTGCTTTTGCTGGCCCTGCCTTGCTTTGTTTTGCTTGACGTTGTATTCAAGATACCGCTTTTCTTTCCCCCACCCCCCAGGAAATCCTTAGCTTAGTTTTTTTTTTGTTTGTTTGTTTTTCCCCACCCTTCTTTGTTTTGCTTTTGCTGGCCCTGCCTTGCTTTGCTTTGCTTTACTTTGTATTCGTGACACCACTTTTCTTTTCCTGGACCTCTTCTGCTTTGGTTTTTCTTGCCCTGCTTGGCTTTGCTTTTCCTTTTGCCTCTTTCTTTTCCCTAGCAGGGCTTTGCTTTGTCTCGCTCTGCTTTGCGTTGCATTGCTCAGCTCTGCTTTGCCGTGCTAGGTAGGCTTCTTTGGCAGACCGTCGCACCGATTTGGGCGACGAGTCGATCGGTGTATTTATGAACGCATAAAGCCTCAGGCGCACACCGTGGCCTCCCTCCCCGCAGCCCGACGACTGTCCCCCGGGAGCTGGAGGGTGGCGACAGGAAGCCTGGCCACCCACCCAGCATGGTCTATTCCTCATCCCCCGCTGTCCGGCGAGCCGCCAGGTGGGTCCCGCTGCTGCTGTTCGTCTGGGGACGGGCTTGGGTGAGGTTTTTTAGGACGATAAGCGACATTACACGATTCCCAATGATTTGGGTTCGTTTTGCTTTGCTTTCCTTTTCCTCGCTTTACTTATCGTCGCTCTTCCCCGCTTTGCTTTTCCCGCACCTGCTTCGACATGCTTTCCTTAGAGCTGCATCTTTCTGGGGGGTTTTGGTTTGTATTCCCGGCACCGATTTCCTTTTCTTTGCTCTGCTTTGCCGTTCCTACTCCGCTTTGTTTTTTGCTCTTTTGATGCGTTTACACACACAGGAACGCTGGGTCACCTACTTCGGCCTCCCCACAGCCCGCCAACCGTCCCTTCGCAGCTGGCAGGTGGGGGTGCGGGGGTCGGCCACCCAGCCAAGTCTATTCCAGGACCCCCGCTGACTGGGGAGCCGCCACCTGAGCTCAACTGCCGTTTGCCTGAGGAGGCTGGGGGGGGGGGGGGGGGGGGGGGGGGTGAGGGGGAGCTGAGGACTAGGGGGGTGGGGGAGGTTTTGAAAGACGGTAAGGAATGACACGATTCCTGAAGCTACAGCGGAAAACAGGCAACAGAACTAACTAATAATAAACGTAAAGATAAGAGTAGTTATTTTGCAAAGCGGCTCAAGCAAAGCGGCCAGGCAGTCAGCCGCACTGAGCGGCACAGGTGGCGAGCCTCTGGCGGCCGAGCAAGAGCCTCTGACGTCAGAGCGAGCTGCGGCCCGAAGCAGCCGGGGTCCGGGGCCGCGCCCTCGCCTTCCCGACCGGCGCTGGCGCCCCGCCCCGCCCCGTCCACTGCAAAGGCTGCAAAGGGCGGAGGAGAGGGAGGGAGGGAGAAGTGGGGAGGGGGCGGAGGCGGCCATTGAAGTGCGTAGACGGCCGCTGTCAGATGCAGGCCGCCACGTCTACCCGTCCCTCCCACCCTCCGGGCCCCGTGGAGCGACCAGGTCTACTTCTCCCTCCTCCCCGCTCTCTCCCCCGCCCCCTCCCGCCTCGTGGAGCCACCAGGTCTACTTCTCCCTCCTCCTCCCCGCTCTCTCCCCCCCGCCCCCTCCCGCCCCGTGGAGCCACCAGGTCTACTTCTCCCTCCTCCTCCCCGCTCTGTCCCCCCGCCCCCTCCCGCCCCGTGGAGCCACCAGGTCTACTTCTCCCTCCTCCTCCCCGCTCTGTCCCCCCGCCCCCTCCCGCCCCGTGGAGCCACCAGGTCTACTTCTCCCTCCTCCTCCCCGCTCTGTCCCCCCGCCCCCTCCCGCCCCGTGGAGCCACCAGGTCTACTTCTCCCTCCTCCCAGCTCTGTCCCCCCGCCCCCTCCCGCCTCGTGGAGCCGTCAGGTCTACCCCGCCGTCACGGCCACTGCTCGAGAGCGGCCCGGCTGCCTCGTCTACACGGCCACACGCACGCATGCACAGACGGGCGCGTGCCCGCACGCTTCCCTCCGGCGGCCCGCCAGGTCCATCCACACGCCTCTCGCGTGCAGGGGAACGGCTGGGAGGCGCCATTCATTCGAATCGTTCACGCTTTTAAAAAGAAAAAGGGGAAAAAGAAAAACAAACACAAGCAGCAGCAGCAGCAGCAACAAGAAAGCACGGGTCCCGCTTGTCGGCGGGGAGACGAGAGGTCGTACAAAGCGTGCGGAGAAAGCGTTCGCTCAGACTCCGGCCGCCACCAGAGCCACTCGGAGCCCGCGGCAGACCGGCCGCCAGTTGCTCCCCTTTGCTTTGCTTTTGCCGGCCCTGCTTCGCTTTGCTTTTCGTGGAAGCGCTGAGTTTTGTTTGGCGTCGCGTTCGTGGCACTCGTTTGCTTTTCCTTCGTCTGCTCCGCCTCGCTCCGCTTTGCCGTTCCTCCTCCGCTTCGCTTTGCTTTTGCCGGCGCCGCTTGGCCTGGCTTTGGCTGGCGGCGCTCCGCCTTTCCGTTGCGCGCCTTCGCTTCGCCTCGTTTCGCACGGATCGCTGAGTGCAGTGACACACGCCCAGCCACGCAGAGTCGCACGGGTGGCTCGCAGGCGAGCCAGAGCCCCTGACGGCAGAGCAAGCGGCAGCCCGATGCAGCCAGGGGCCGCGCGCGGCCGCGCTCTCGGCTTCTCGAGCGGCGCCGGCTCGTCTCCCCCCCTCTCCCCCGCCCGTCGCGCCGCAGCCCCGCCGAGCCGTCGGGCGGGGGGGCGGCGGGAGGGGCAATCCTCCTAGCTCGTCGCCGGCCGCTCCGCTCCGCTCCGCTCGGCGGGAAGCCGGCGCCACACGTAGGCGAGAGGGGTCCGCATTATTCCGGGCACGGAGCTTCAAGCCGGCTGGTCGTCAGGCTCCCGCCGAGCCCGTGTCCCGGCCGGCGGGCAGCTAGATGGCGCGGGAGGGAGCAGAGCGACGAGCTCGCGCTCGCCTCCAGCGTTTTTCTCCCCGGGCGGGCCCCGTCCGGGGCCCCCGCAAAGGCGGGCAGGCGGGAGCTGCCTCGCCTCCTGCGACGCTCGGCTCCGCGGCCGGGGCGGATCGGGCTCGGAGTCGGCTTCGGGCTTGCGCTTCGGCTCGGGCTCGCGGGCGAGCGAGGGCAGAGGCTGTCCGCCGCCCGCAGCCCCGTCCGTCTACACGGCGCTTCCCCGCCTCGCGGCGATCTTGAGCTCTGCCCTGCTTCTCGGCCGGCTGCTGGGGAAGAGCGGCGTGGCAACGGGGAGAAGGGGGGAAGGGAGGGAACGAGAAGAGGTGTATTTGTGAATGAATGAATGAATGAATGAATGAATGAATGAATGAATGAATGAATGAATGAGTGAGTGAGTGAGTGCATGAGTGCATGAATGAGTGAGTGAATGAATCAAGGAATCGATGGATCGATCGTTCAGCCAACGAATCGATGAAGAAAGGAATGAGAAAGCAGAAGGGAAGCAAAAAGAAGGGCGGGGGAAGAAAGCGAAGGGCTCCAGAAAAGCGCGTAGGCAGCCGCCGTTAGCTGACGGCCGCCAGCTCTACGGTCCTCGTCGTGCTGAAGTGGACAGGTGAATCCCCTCCCCTCTTCCTCCCCCTTCCCCTCCCAGCCCCGATCCGCCAGGTGTAGCGTGGCGTCAAGGCGAGGAGCCGAAGCGGCACAGCCCGTTGGCGAGCAGGCGAGCCCGTGTGCCGGCTGTAAGCGGGACAGAGGCGCGAGCGTCCCTCGGACTGCCGTGCAGAGCGTAGCCGGGGAGGCGGAGGCACGCTTCGCTCCGACGGACCGCCAGGTCTACCATTCGCCGGAAAATGCCGCCCCCCGAAGGGCCGCCAGGTCTACCCAGCAATCGGGGGGGGGGGGGGGGGGGGCGGGGGGAAGCTCGTCTGCCGGGGGCGCCCGGGAGCGGCCTCGGCCGGGCCGCAAGGTCTACCCAGCAATGGGGAAATGCACGGGGCGCCTCCGAGGGGCATGGGACAGGCCGCCAGGTCTACCATCCTTCGGGAAAAGGGTGCCCGTCTGCAGGGGGCGCTTGGGACCCGCCTCGCGGCGATCTTGAGCTCTGCCCTGCTTCTCGGCCGGCTGCTGGGGAAGAGCGGCGTGGCAACGGGGAGAAGGGGGGAAGGGAGGGAACGAGAAGACGTGTATTTGTGAATGAATGAATGAATGAATGAATGAATGAATGAATGAATGAATGAATGAATGAATGAATGCATGAATGAATGAGTGAGTGAGTGAGTGAGTGAGTGAGTGCATGAGTGAGTGAGTGAATGAATCAAGGAATCGATGGATCGATCGTTCAGCCAACGAATCGATGAAGAAAGGAATGAGAAAGCAGAAGGGAAGCAAAAAGAAGGGCGGGGGAAGAAAGCGAAGGGCTCCAGAAAAGCGCGTAGGCAGCCGCCGTTAGCTGACGGCCGCCAGCTCTACGGTCCTCGTCGTGGTGAAGTGGACAGGTGAATCCCCTCCCCTCTTCCTCCCCCTTCCCCGCCCAGCCCCGATCCGCCAGGTGTAGCGTGGCGTCAAGGCGAGGAGCCGAAGCGGCACAGCCCGTTGGCGAGCAGGCGAGCCCGTGTGTCGGCTGTAAGCGGGACAGAGGCGCGAGCGTCCCTCGGACTGCCGTGCAGAGCGTAGCCGGGGAAGCGGAGGCACGCTTCACTCCGACGGACCGCCAGGTGTACCCGCTGCGGGAAAATGCAGCCCCCCGAAGAGCCGCCAGGTCTATCCAGCAATCGGGGAGGGTGTGTGTGTGTGTGTGTGTGTGTGTGTGTGTGTGTGTGTGTGGTGTGGAGGGTCGTCTGCCGGGGGCGCCTGGGACCTTCCTCGGCCGGGCCGCCAGGTCTACCGTCCTTCGGGAAAAGCCCGTCTGCAGGGGTCGCCTGGGACAGGCCTCGGCCGGGCCGTCAGGTCTACCCAGCAATTGGGG
>NW_028181371.1:10000-12500 GCF_964211825.1 Aythya ferina
CTTTTCCTCCGCTGACTAATATGCTTAAATTCAGCGGGTCGCCACGCCTGACCTGAGGTCGCGAACGGAAAAGGACGCGCGCCGACGACGACGACGGCGCGCCCGCCTGTCTCGCTCCGCCACGAGCCGCCCGGACCGCGCGCGGCACGCGCCGCGCCGCGGGAGACGGGCCCCCCACTCGCCGCAGCCGCCGCCGCCGCCGCAAGGACGGCCGGCGGCGGACTCGCCCTCCCGGCGCGCGGCACACCGCGCGCGCGCGCGGCAGCACGACGGCACGGGCACCGCACGCGCGGTAACCCCTGCCCGCAGACAGCCGCGCGCGCGCGGGGACCGGCGGGGAGGGCGGCCGCCGCGCCTCCGACCCACCGGAGCCCGGCGGCTCGCTCGGGGACGACGGACGGACGGACGCCCGGACGACAGAGGGGGGCACGAGCTCCACCCACGCGGGCGCGCTCCGGGAGCGCGAGGAGCCCGGCCGGCTCCCCGAGGGGGTCTCCACTTCGGGGCACGAAGGCCCGGCCGGCCCGGACGCCCGGACGCGGCGCGGGCCTGCGAGGCGCCCCAGCCGCGCCGCGCCGCCGCCCCGCGGCGGCGGCGCCGGCGATTGACCGTCAAGCGACGCTCAGGCAGCCGTAGCCCCGGGAGGAACCCGGGGCCGCAAAGTGCGTTCGAAGGGTCGATGATCAATGTGTCCTGCAATTCACATTAATTCTCGCAGCTAGCTGCGTTCTTCATCGACGCACGAGCCGAGTGATCCACCGCTAAGAGTTGTCTGCCTTTTCGGCGCCGCCCCGCGCGCGCGGGGGGGCCGGGGCCGCTCCGCGCGACCCCCTAACGAGGACGCTCCCCGACCCGACGACCGACCGACCGAACGACGGAACGGCGGCCGCGGCCGAGCGAGCGTCGCCTCCGCTGACCGTACGAGCACACGTGAGAAAAAAAAAAAGAAAGCCGAGGGAGACGCCGAGTCTCCCGAGCGACGGGAGCCCGCGCTCCCGACCGCCCCCCCGGGCCCGACGAGACCCGGGCTCGCGCTTCGAGGCCGGCCCAGGCGCCCGGCTCGGCCCGGCCCCGGCGAGACGCGGCGGCGCGACCGCCGCGCCGCCCGCCTCCCTCGCCCGACGCCTCGCCCCGACGCCGGCGTCCTCCGCGGCGCCGCCGCCAACCGGGCCCGACGCGGCCACCCGAGCCCGCGCCGCCAGAGCGACGGCACGGCGGCGGACGAGCGACGGACGGACGCACGCACGCCGCCCGACCGCCCGACGGCCACCCGCGCGCTCTCGCCTCGCCCGCAAGCCGCACGCCACGAACCCCCTTTCGCTCCGGCCACCGGCGCCTTCAGACGCACGCTCCTGCTTTCGCACTCGCCCACGCGGCACCTCGCGCGGACGCGCGGCCGGGCGGCCGACGGGACGGCACCGGAACGAGGAGCGGCGCCCGCTCTCCGCGCCTCCGCGCGGAGACCGGCTGCGGGACGCCCCTACACCGGCCCGCCCGCCTGCTCGCTCGGCGCGGCCGGCGAGGCCGAGGGTCGAGCCGGGCGGGGAGCGCCGACAGAGGTCGCGAGCGGGGAGCGACGGGAGACGCCGCGGCGCTTGGGGGACGGCGAGGCCGCGGGCGCGCGCCGGCACGGAACGAGCGGCGGCGCCGCCGCCGCCGCCACCGCCGCCGCCACCGCCGCTCGCGCGGGGCCCGCTGGCCGCCGCCGGACACGGCGCGGCACGCCACGCCGCCGAGCACTCGGCGGGGGCGGGGAGCCGAGACGCGCGTCTCGGCCCCTTGCAGGCGCGGGCGAGGTCGACGGCGGCCGACCGCGCGCCCGCGCGCGCGGCGTCTCCGCCGAGACCGGACCGCAGAGAGAGGAGCGGGCTCCGACCCCTCTCCGGCCCCGCCGCCCGCGGGGGGCGAGCGCGGGCACCGCCGGCGGCGAGCGAGCGCGCGAGCGCGGGGGAGCGGCGCGCCCGCGAGCGCCGACCCCCCAACGACGCGCCCCGCCCGCCGCCGACGGCGAGCCCGCCCGCCCTCGCGGGCCGCCGCGGGCCGCACGAGTCTTTAAACCTCCGCCCGGCTCGGCGGCCGACAACCCTGGCGGCCCGGAGCCCGGGGCCCGCGGCCATCCCCTAACCGGGCCGGCGCTCGGCGCCGCAGCCGGCGGGAGCGCGCTGGCACGCGGGACCACACGGGTGGCTCGCCGAGGGGAGGCCGCCGACGCGCGGACGCTAGGTACCTGGCCCTGGGATGAGGGAAACGACCCGAAGGCCCCGCGGGGGTGCCTCCCCCGCCACCGATGCCGCCGCCGGCGGCGGCACACGGAGAGACGGGGCGCCGAGGGGGAACCCGGCACCCGCCAGCCGGCCCCGGCGCCCCTCGGGGGAGCGTCCGCCCGCGGGGGCGCGCCCGCCGTCCGCCGCCACCACCTCGCCCTCCTCCCGGGGCCCGGGGTTTCCCTCGGTAGCCCGGCGCCGGGCGGCAGCTGCGCCCGGGAGGAGACGCGCGGCTC